>NC_090913.1:1385345-1392845 GCF_040956055.1 Brachionichthys hirsutus
GATGCTGGGATCAGCGGCGCCGGCGTCAATGAACGGCTGTGGATGAACCCGATGGCAGCGCCCGGTGTTTAGATCCCTCTCCCCTGTCTTGCAGGTAAACAGGGTCAGTCATCGCAGATCCTCTACACCAAAGGAGCAGCTCCGTCAGGTCAAGCCTCCGCTGTGTCTTCGTCCGACTCCGTGGCCTCCTCTTCCTCTCTACCTCAGGGATCTCCCGAAGCGACTCGACCAGCTCCTATTCCCTCCTCCCCTGGACAGTCTGAAGCAGCAGTGCGAGCCCGGGAGTTTGCAGCTGACCTTTTCAGGCGGGCCCACGGAGGAGGAGGAGCAGGAGGAGGAGCTACAGGCCAGGCAGAAAGGACAATAGCTGATGATGATAACGAAAAGGAGGCGAGACAGATACCAGCAGACAAAGAAGTTAATGTCGAGGGCAGGAGGGAGGAGGCGAGGCGGACTAGTTTACCACAAACCTCAGCCCCGCTTGGGAGCTCGGGGCTGCTGCAGTGCCCCGAACAAGTGATGTCTAACGCCTCCTCTTCCCCATCACCTTCATCCCAGGAGGCCGTCACAGGGGAACCTGGATATGTCAACTATTCACACCTGCACTATTGCCTCCAACAGCCGGGGGCAGCAGAGCAGAACGCAGGAGGTGGGAGGAAGAGGGTTAGGGTTAGACAGGAAGACATTTGAAAACATCTTGGATGCATTTTTCTTCTGTTATATCTCTGCAGGTTATGAAGATGATAAAGTTCAGCTACCATTCAATGTCACTGACCTTAAAGGGCGGAGCCTGCAGCTGGTGACGGGGCCGCACGCTGGGCAGGTGTGTGTTTGGAACCATTCTGGTTTGAGGGCTTAGTTTATCAGAAGTGGGATCGAAGCCCTTTCGTGTTCTGAAACGGATCCAGAGACCGACGGCCGGCGCTGCTGTTCATTTTACACAGTTTAATAAAATAGAGTCGGATCTCAGCTGAATCACGTTCATCATGTCACTAAATGTAAAGTCGCGTTAGCTTGTTAGCTGGTTAGCATGTTAGCACACGCTGACCCCGGCTCCGTCCTGCAGAGCCTGTGTGTCGAGCAGCTGACGCTAGACTTCGAGTATCTCATCAGCGAGGTGATCAGGAGTGATGCTGCCTGGGCCCCCCAGTTCTCCTCCGTCAGTGACTATGATGTTGTGATCCTCGAGGTCAGCACGCACACGCACGCACACACACGCGCACACACACACACACGCACACGAGGTCAATGATCATTGGACAGCTTTCTGCTGTCTGTACTGTTTGTCCCTGTGGAAAACTAAATCATGTCTGACCTGCATCAAGGTGTGTCCTGAAACCAGCGCAGTGATGATCAACATCGGCTTGCTGCTGCTGGCCTTCTCCACCTCCGACGAGGAACACTACAGGTACCGGTGCATCCGGTTCCGTTCGGCCCGGTGTCTGCCGCCGTCTCTGCTGCTAAACCGGCTCCGTCTTTGTCCCAGGCCCAACACGTACCACTCCAACCTGCGGGTCAGCTGGGACCTAAACACAGGGGTGTGCTGCACCGTGGGAGTCGGTGACCTCGTAGAGGTCAGAGGTCAAACCAGGTGAGGGATCTAATCGGTGCCATTGTTTTTTTGTGTTTCCATGGAAATGTTCTGAAGGTTGTCGGACAGTCATGTTGTCCAGAACATCCCAAAAATATTGTGCATGCTTTGGGCTCACCGGAGGGTGTGTCAGTGTTGTGGGCGTGGTCTTCAGGTGTGACGGAGGTGTTTCTCTCTCCTGTCAGTGGGAGTGTCTGGAGTTCCTACAGGAAGTCCTGCGTGAACACGGTGATGAAGTGGTTGGTTCCTGAGAGCGGCGCCCGCTACATTAATCGCATGACCAACGAGGCGCTACACAAAGGTGAGCGCGTGAGGAGCGTTTAGCGTCCTGACGTCCCCCGGAGACCCCCCAGGAGAGGAGAGGGCTGCACAGGAAGTCGCACTCCCCCCGTCCTAACCACAAACTGGCCCAATAGTGCAGAACTGAGTTCACTTCCTGATTGGATGTGGTTTGGTCGTCATGGTGATTAAAAATACTGCTACAGATTCACTTTGGAGACCTGAGTAGTTGAATAAAGAGATAAAGCGGCGCTTTGTTCTCAGTCCGGTCTGAAAGCTCGTGTGTAACGCTTAACTGGACCGGCTGCGCTGCTCTCTGGACTTCGGGCCGTCGTGGCGCCATCACAGCAGGAAAGCAGGCGGTAAATAATCAATGGTTCCGATCGGTTGATCGGTGGGTCAGCAGTAGCGCCGTTCCCACTTACACAACTGAAGCACGGGAGTGAATGATAAAGATGCGGAATGAACACCCTTCAGCTGCTACTGCTGCGTTACTGCCACGTTGCCATGGCAGCGGTGCTTCCTATTGGGTCACGTCTTCATGTCAGCCGGTTTGGGCTTTTTTTTGCAGCGGTGCCATCTCTGACTCAGACTCTATCTCTATCTCGTCTCACCTGCAGGCTCCTCCCTCCAGGTGTTGGCAGACAGCGATCGCTGTACCTGGATCGTATTATGAAGGGAGAAGGCGCCACCAGGCATCCCCGCCCACCTGACCCTGAGCAGCTCGCACATGACCCGATGAAGTTCTGTTATGTGTACGGCGAGGAACTGATCCGGGATCCGTTGTAGTTTGAGTGCAGTATGCACCTGTGTGATGTTTCCATGGTAATGTTCAGTGAATAAATGTGTGTGCACCGTTAACATCTGAAGATGTGCTGGTTCAGTGTTGGGTCGCATGGCCTGACCCGGTTCCTTCCCGAGTTCTGATTTATTCTGGTTTATCTGCTGGATGGCGTCGCCTGTCAGCTGATGGTTGTTTACTGATGTAAGACGGACAATTGTTATTGTGAAAATAAACATTTTGTACATCTGTTTCATGGTCCTAACTGGATCTACACCGTCCACATGGTGATCTGGATCAGCACCAGAAGGTTCTAGATTGTTCTTGGTATCTTTATACACCAACCACGAAAGTGAAAAGTGAATCAGAGACTATGTGAACCCATAAAAGGGTTTAATGTTAAAATGTAATATTTATCATTGTGGATCAGGTCCGGATGAAATTTGGTGGTGAGGTCCAGACCCCCCACCCCCACCCTGCATTACTGAAATTCCATAAACGGTCAAAAATCAACCGAGATGTTGAACAAATGTTGAAGATCCATTCACTGCAGTGTTACTGAAAACTTCAATCTGATCCCTAATCCAGGACCTCTTCTGGATTGTTACCAAAAACGGAATCTGCTCCTGACCATTTCATGAAGATCCATCCAGAAAGCTTTTAGCTAGCTAGCTAACAGACAAGCTTAAAGCTTCATCACTTGTCATGGTGCTGGTTCATCATACATCCCATAATGGCCGAACCACATCCGGATAGTTTGGAGCTACAAATTGATCCCGCCTTCCTCTCGGCTCATTGATTTCACGACACAGAACTTCACAAGACCTTCATTTATTTACTGATAACAGCGAACGGGACGTCCCGATCTCTGAAAGGCACCGGGCAGAACCACGAAGGAAATACATCAAAGCATGGCGTCTGGTAACAACAGGGTTCACTGCATAGTCACTGAGCAGGTGAGCTCACCTGTCCTCCAATCACAGCAGGGATTCAGCCGCGGGAGGGGGAAGGCACAGAGGACACACAACAAACACTCAAAGCTTCTGTTTCCAGCTCAAACACGGGACGACGTGTGTGTGTGTGTGCGTGCGTGTGCGTGCGTGTGTGTGTGTGTGTGCGTGTGTGTGTGTGTGCGTGCGTGTGTGTGTGTGAGACTAAGACGTGTCGTGTGTCCCAGTCAAAGTGTGTGTGTTTAAACTGGTTCTGGGCTGTTTGGCTGGCGGCTCCTCGTCGTGGACGGCGCTCAGAGAGCTGGACTGCAGCACCAGATTCACGGTCTCATCTTCGCTCTCCTCTTCCTCATCCTCCTCCTCTTCGTCTGGTGGACAGACACGGCATTAGTGTTGTGATGAGCAGCGCTTTGTAGGAGAACCGCACTGGCCTTACCTTTCTCCGGGTCTGCAGAGATGTGGTTCTTGGAGGCGCTGGCAAACTGCAAACACAGAACGGACCGTTAGAACGTCTGTCGGAGCGGAACCTCCGTGAGCGGAACGGGCAGACACCTACCTCCCCCATTACCGCCACAGGAGTCACCCCTTTGGCCCGGGCCACCCTGTGCTCGATCAGGTAGTACATGTACTCATCATACAGCAGGCGGATCAGGTGGAACGAGCCAAAACTGGCAGCACTGCGCAGAGTCAGGTCCCGGATCACCATAGAACTAAAGGAAAGGACAAGACAGGGTCCAGAGGAAGATCTGCACCACAAAGCCAAACAGACGTGGTCCGCCTCTCCTCTTGAGCTCACCTATAGAAGGACCAGTTGAGCAGGAACACCTTTGCAGCCTTCGGCAGGGAGGCGGGGCTTGAGTCGTAAGGCTTCAGCGCCTGAGAGACGACCCCTTCCAGCCAGGAGGCCCACTGCTCCAGAGAGTTCTGCTGCTGCAGGGTCATCTTAAAGTCCTGCTCCAGCCGCTGGACCACGCGGTCCTCACACTGACACACCCACGACGCCTGCTCCTGGGGAGACGCGCGTCACCGGGGTCAGAAGTCTGATCCGGGTTAGCTCCAAGGCGGATCTAAAGGAATGCAAACCTGTACGTTGGTGAAATCAACCCGGTTGAGGTCTGAAAGCATCTGGTGGATCTGGGCTGAGTTCTGGAGGACGGCGCGGGCCGCCTGAGCCAGGTGGTTCAGGCTGGTGTAGCGACGCAGCGTCTGGGAGAAGGAACCGACACACACCACCTGCAAGGAGAGGAGGAGGAGCCACGATCAGGAAGGAGGCCCCATTCAGAACCAAAACCCATCTCCGGTTGTCCAATCACAGGAAGACGATGTAAGCCAGAGCCCGCCCAATATAAGTTGAACCGGATCGCACCTTTATCCGAACCATCTCCTCTGGAATGTTCATCATGGCCCCCGTCAGCCAGTTCTCCAGACTCTTAGCAAAGTTCCGGATGGCCTGAGTTAAGGCACCTGCAGTGACGACACAAGGAGGGTTATATCAGGCGTGCCCCCCCCCCCCCCCCCCCCCCACCGTGCCAGACCGGGTTGGGGTTAGACTTACTGGGGATGGGTCTCAGTACATCAGGGATGAGCATCTCCACCAGAGTCTGGTACAGCAGGTTGTCACACGCTTTGGTCCAGCGCACCACCGGCTCGTACTGACACAGCAGCACCAGGCAGGACTTGGGAAGACGCTTCTCAGACTCGTCCTGCCTGCGGAGACAAGACGCCCGTCAGTCCCAGCTGCAGGCGAGAGACACTTCGTCCAGCAGGCTGGGTGGAGTCGGACATACAGGCGGAGAGAGTCCGTCTCAGAGCTCTGGCTGAACCTCCAGAAGGATTTCCACAGCGTCTCCACCAGCGTGAACTGCAGGTTGACCATCACGTCCAGGATGGCCTGAAGGGGTTAAACACAATGGCGTGTTTTATTACACATTCCTGAACAGAAGAACTTCACGCTGGATTTGAATGAAGTCAGAGGCTGTGCGGGACGCCCACCTCACAGTGTTCTCGGTAGAACGCCTGGAAGGCCTTCAGGTGTTCTGGAAGGATTCCATCGGGCAGGACGTCATCCTGCAGGTCCATGTGCACGAAGTCTGGCAGCGGCCGGGACGCCTCTGGGTGCAGCAGACAAACGGGAGGCCTCGCTCCGTGAAAGCGCCGGGAGACGGCGTGCTGTGCAGGTGAGGCTCACCTAGAAACTGCTGATACTGTTGCACCTGCGCTGAGATGTCACCGAGCGCCGTCGCGCCGGCGGTCCCGTTGGTGATCCCGGGGGTCTTCTGAACCAGCTTCATCCTGCGGGAACACCTTTTACAAGCCCCGCCCACCTGTGGCACACCTGGACGGCTGTTTTTCACCTGTGTTTCTGGGCGAAGGGCTGCTGCCGCATCGCCATGTGCTGCTGTTCATCCATCAGTCGGAGCAAAGGAGAGCTGGACTTGATCCTCAGGCCGTAGTAGTGGTACTTAGAGTTCCCCCTGGAACGGAGCAGGGCGGGGCGGTGAGCGCTGCAGGGTGTGCGCGTGCGTGCGCGTGCGTGCGTGTGCGTGTGCGTGTGCGTGCGGGTACCTGGTCCCGAGTCTCCGGGTGCGTAGCCCCATGAAAACAGACCGGATGAGTTTCCCGAAGGAAGCGGCGTTGACGGGCTCCAGCTTCTGCTCCTGGCAGTGCAGCAGGTAGTGGTAGTAGAGGGTGCAGCGGGGCAGACTCACCCCCTCAGCCCCCTCATAGTTCTCACACAGCCACTGCACCTGCGGCAGGTGAACGCCCCCCCCCCCCCCCGTTAGACTCAAAGCGCGGCTCACTATTTCACTCCGCGTGCGCGTACTCACGGTCGCAGGCGGGGCACGGGAGTTAGGGTTGACGTAACTCTGCCCTCCCCCACTCGCTGCCGCCGCTCCTCCTGCTAACACATACCCCCCCGGGACGACGTAGCCCCCTCCACCTGCAGCGGCTCCCCCGCTGCTCGCTCCTGCGGTTGCCACAGAAACGGGCTGCGAGGCCTCGTAGTAGGTGGAGGAGGAGGCAGGGGGGGTCTGGGAGTACAGGGGCGAGTCGGGGAAAGGGTAGGTGCTTGAGCGACTGGACCACAGACGACACGCACACACACACACACACACACACACAGAGGCACAAATACACAACAGGTACAGCCTTGTGTCCAGGAAGTCGTGCGCGGATATGACACGGTTCCGCGCTACTCACATGGCGGATGTGGGGAATGCCCCGCCTCCGGCGCCATCCACGTACACCTGGTCAGAATACACATGCTCCACCTGCCCAAACAAGTCGACACAACGACACACCTGACGTTTCTACGGCGATCACTCTAGCAGACAGCAGACGTCTGAAACCCGTTGGACGGCCCACATCCCGGCGGTCCTACGTAGAGGCGACGCCTCTCAACCTCACCTGTTCAGTCGTCCCGGAAACGCTGTCCCTGCAGAAGCCGCCTAACGGCCGTCGCACTGGACGCAGTAGTTTAGTTTCCTCGATACACAAAGCGCGCTCTCTTTCAGAGCTACCCTTCCTTTCTCTTTCTGGTAATTGTCGAGCTTTATATTTTATTCCTGGCGGGGACTCATTTGATCCCGCTCGTCTCTCTTCGGCTGAATGTGTTGTTGTGCCTCCCGTGACCGGACGCTGCTGCTGCGTCTGCTCACCTCCAGGTTGAGGTGCACCGGCTGTGACTGCAGGCTGTTGATGTGGCCGCTCTGAACCCTCTTGGTTGCCTGGGAGACCGCCTGTAACACTGACCTCTGCTGGCGAGGGAAGGGTTAGGGTCAGGGTTAGCTCGAGGAAACGTGTCCGTGTGGTTGGCGTTCATCTTACCTGCTGGCTGGTCTGCACCGGTTGGACCACCTGAGTGGGAACACCTGGAGCAGGTGGGCTGGAGTCGGACA